>NW_024081207.1:601591-602672 GCF_003009895.1 Hyaena hyaena
CTCCCTCTCTCCCTCTCTCCTTCCCTCCCTTCCTCCCTCTCTCCTTTCTCTCTCCTGTCTGCACTGTCAGTGCAGAGTCCAGCATGGGGCTGGATCTCACAAACCCCGAGATCATGACCTGAACTGAAGTCGAGTCAGACACTTAACCGAGCCACCCAGGCATCCATGTGATAAGTGTTTTATGAACTTTGTTTGGTTTTTTTTTGTTTAATTCCCACAGCAACCTTGTGAGTTAAGTTGTTATCCTAATTTTAGAAAAGAGGAAATTGAGGCAGCCAGAAGGTGCTAGAGCCAGAATTTGAAGCCAGACAGGCTCTAGAGCCTCTGTCTGGACTCTTCCATGCTCTGTTTCTTCAAACCTTGAAGGTTCCATAGCATAGCACAGGCTTTAGAGTCCTAGAGTATATGTAGAGTGTATTTTCTACATAATGACAAAATTGAAAAGCCAATAATGTTTCAATTCTTGGACTCTCCAGGAAGAAGACTTCGACCTGGTGGAGCACAGTGGCTGGTTGCCTCAGTGTGGGAAGCCCCATGTTCTTCCGTTCAGGTGCTCAGGAGTTCGGCGAACCCGGATGGTGGAAGCTTGTTCACAACAAGCCCCCAACCATGAAGCCTGAAGGAGAGAAGCTGTCGGCCTCTGCTCTGAAAGTAAAAGGTACTCTTGTGAGAACAATAGAGCTGGAGCCGAGCAAGCGTGAGCTTACGGGACCTCCTGCTCGTAAGGCATAGCCCAGTTGTCTCCCTGGAGCTGCTCTGCTTAGCAGTTGTATTACAACACATTTGTATATGCTGTAAATAAATACCATACAAAAAAATTTTTTTTATTTTTTTATTAAAAAAATTTTTTTAAATATATTTTATTTATTTCTGAGAGAGAGAGAGACAGCATGAACAAGGGAGGGTCAGAGAGAGAGGGCAACACAGAATCCGAAACAGCCTCCAGGCTCTGAGCAAGCTGTCAGCACAGAGCCCAAAGCAGAACTCGAACCTACGAACCATGAGATCATGACCTGAGCCGAAGTCAGACGCTTAACCGACTGAGCCACCCAGGTGCCCCCCAAAAATGTTTTTTTTTTTT